>NC_134571.1:99619171-99631671 GCF_050947875.1 Dermacentor variabilis
GCTTTGATTTAGTTCACAGTTAAATAACCCCAGGTGAACAAAATTAATCCGGGACACCTCTCACTACTGCGTCTGCCATACCTTTGTGAGAATTTGAGACTTGCAACGCTCACGTTTTTTTTTTAATGAGAGCATCACACCTTATAGGCGCGGCTTGCGTCGAGCACACCTTCTACAAAACGCTATGTTCAGCGCACATTGTGATGTGGGCATCTGTTGCTCCTGTACATAAAGAACAAAGAAATATCCCGAACGAGCCTCAAAGTAGTACGAACAATCGAAAAGGCCGGCACAATTCGTCACGCTGCCGACAGTAATTTTGTTCTGTGGATATAACCCCGGAGAATAGCGACAGCATTCAAACAGAAATACTTTTGAGTTTGCTTCGCAAACAACCCGCGGCAATCGTTACGCTTGTCTTTCGAAGTTCTTAGACAAAAAAAAATTGTTTAAGAAGTCCAGTCAGAACGTCATTGCCAACAATTTCAAAGTTGTCTTATTGCAAACACATTCCACCGTTCACAAAAAGGCGCGGCGAACTGAAACAAAGAAAGAAAACAGCCCGTAAAACGCCCCCCGAGGCACTCTGCAAGAAATCAAGCATATAGTAGTTCTGCGTATAGTTGTGGCACACTCTGGAGAAACCTGATCGACGTAGCTGGCGCTGCTAAGAGGAGAAACGGATTTCACTCCCTTCGAATGACGTCTGAAGCCGTGCTTTAAACAGTGCCTGCCTTTCCCCTCTCTCTACTCTTAATATTTCCTACGGAGAACACTTGCCCTTTCTAAACATATGTGCAATCACTCTAAAATACCGAGGATGGTGTTTAGTTGGGCCCCTTCCGACGCCAGTTCCCAGCCTGTTCCTTCCCTTCTTTCTTTTCCTCTTTGAAGTGTATATATGTTTTCAAACCAAATAATAATAATAATAATAATAATAATAATAATAATAATAATAATAATAATAATAATAATAATAATAATAATAATAATAACAGGGAGATACGGGACGATGTGTGGCTGTGAAAAACGAAAGCTGTTGTGCAACTTCTTCACGCACAAGTCCCTGGACCTGTGAGAGGAGCGCAGTGTGGCCGCCGCCAATGGTCAACACGGCCAGGAAATCGTCTGTTGACATCTGCCGCCGAGCCTTCATGTCTACACTACACTACGAACACAAACTACGACAGGAACCTCACCACGCTTTGCTCGCGTATAGTTCGTCGAAACACTGGTGCAAGGTCACGAGTTCAGACACGGTGCGCGGGCCCTTGGCCAGCAACATCCGAAAGGCGGTGGCGTCTATGCCTTTCACGATGTGCTTGATCCTGCCAGTCGTGGACGGATTCACGCGCTTGCGCAAGTCCGTGACGTCCTCGATGTAACTCGCGAAGTTCTCGCCCTGCTACTGGCTGCGCACGCCAGCGCAGACGCCGTTAAGCGCGAAGCATGCGCACTGCAGTGCGCATGCTGCAGTGCGCATGCGACCGAACACTTCCACGAAGTTCGTCTTCAAAGTAGTCCAAGTGGCGAAGTCAGACTCATGCTTACGAAACCAGAGGTTTGCGACGTCTGTTGGGTAGAACAGGACGTTGCGTAGTTTCGTTGCGTCGTCCCACTCGTGCGCGCTTACCCTTTCCAACAATGACACAGCCAATCTTCTACGTCCCCATGGTCATTCGTGCCGCTGAAAAAAGTTGGAGCGCACTGACGCAACACGCTTGACACGATGACCGTCGTAGATAGGGCCGCGTCATCAGGCATATCTGGAGTGGTGGGGAGCAATGTCCGGCTTCGGAGCTTTAGGTTCGAAAGGGCTCCCGCACCACCATCACTCCGATAAGGGGGATTTATTGGCGGCAAGCGGCACGCGAAAAACCAACCCAGCAACAAGGGAACAACCGTCTGGGAGCCGCCATCGGCTCTCGCGCCCTACATTGGCGACAGCGCTCCACTACTGCTTGCTCCCTGTTCTCCTTCTTCATTACAATAATGATAATTATTCTCTATGGTTGCACACTAGCTATAGTGAAGACTTAAAGCTACATGAAAACAGCTTCAACTGCCCGTATATAATCAAACAGCTAACATCAGTAATAAAGAACACTTAATTTTCTGTGTGCTTTGTTATCTCGATTGTATATCGGCTCCACATGGTCGATACTAAATACTGATTCCATCGGTTCTCCTGTTTCATCCCCCTCATTGCAACATAATGTCCACTCTGAAAGACTTGGTGTATGGAGGGAGCGCACGAAGCTTTATTGGCCAGTTCCCTGCTTCTATGATCACGTGAAGCGTGTTGTTTGATTACGTTCCGCATCCACCACCATGCCCATGAGCGGCACTAGCTTACTCTCCCACGGCTAGGTTGTCAATACATACATGTACATAACTGCCAAGTAATGTGCACAAGTGGACCGCAGTCGTGTAACTTAATTGCTAGAGGCCGGCGCACGTCACCGCCGTTACTGGGTTGGGTTGTTGTTGTTGTTGTTGTTGTTGTTGTTGTTGTTGTTGTTGTTGTTGTTGTTGTTGTTGTTGTTGTTGTTGTTGTTGTTGTTGTTGTTGTTGTTGTTGTTGCCTGTTTTCTTCACTCGTTCTCTTTCACTTTAATTTTCCTCGTCGTTTATTAACAGTGGCAAGTGTTTAGCCATCGTGCATTATTATTTCTGGAGTTCATTAATAATCCCGTAATTTTTGCTTTGCTTGTGTTGACTTATTTGTGCGTTGCCTTCTTATGGAGGTTGCTGAAAACTGAAAATCAAGCCCCCTTATTGTAAATCGCGGGCTATGTTGATACATCTTAGCAAGGTTCCCATCGAAACGTTTCACAGAGAGGTATACACGGACATAAGACGCAGTCGTCCGACATACAGGAAAGCCAAGTTAGTGGTAATTTATGAAGCGTCGATAACGATAGTAAAGTTCTCACCTTCGCTGCCAATGATGGGGATATTACCTTTCCTTCTTCTTCTTCTTCTTCTTCTTCTTTTGTCTTCATTTGGGGTTCTCAACTTGCGGTATTTCTTGTGCAAGGTGGCGCATCGTACATCTTGATTTACTTGTTTACTCATTCCATACTGCGGACTCAATGTCAAAGCGGGGTGTGCAATACAAAGAAACAAAAGCGAAAAAAACTGTAATGTATGCAGAGTAACATTATTTTGTAGTCTGATCATCTGCTTCAGTATTGGCAAGGTAGAAGAGCTTGATCATGCTGGTCGGTAAAATGTATCGTATGCTGGCATTTTCTTGATATTGTCCTCTGCTGCAGTATTTGATTTTTTATGCTCTGAAAACTGATGCAGTTAACAGAACCAATGTGAACAACTTCACGCGGCAGTACGGTGGCATAAGGCGTGTGAGACAAAACGCATCGCGATCGCTGAGCTTCTTCCGCTGCACTAAGTCATCGGCACAGGAGGCGCAGCTGTACGGACAGGTGCGGGCTCCATCCAAAACATGGGTTTGACATAAGCCCATGTTTATACGGGATGGCATGCGCCAGCGAGGAATGTAAGAGCTAATTCATGTCGTCGTTGGCGACGGAATGCCTCATGTGTTTTTGTCCGTTGCCGGTGCATATTTGTTCCTCTACATTCGCAGCCACGGAGAATCATCATCTCGCGTGCATTTTCTTTGTTATTATTCCTCAATATCATGTTGCCTGCTAAGCCCGCAAGGCTTAGGCGCACCAAACGTCTGACCTCGCCGAGGAATAAGCGGCGTGCCGTATAATAACCGGAGCCCGGTAATCTCCGACGCAGAAGGAGGTCCCGGAGTTGCATCTGTCATACCAGGGGCACAGGCCCACACGAGGCGCCATCCTGGCGTCGAGCCCGTTGCGTCACGCGCTCGTAATTTCGCTCCGTCCAGCACAGTTGGGTGCAGCGGTACGAAAGATACAGCGTCGTTGGCCGTGTCATTCGAGTCAAAGCGTAGAAATGCAACTCGACTATTATGATATATCAGAAAAAAAATTAATTACTTAAGATATATGCTTCAGACTGGCTGCAACGTCCCAGGGCGGGAAGTTAAAAAAATATATACAACACATACACGAAAGTTTAGGATGCAAAAACAACGTCCCAAAGCTAAATAGCATGGTGTACCTGGCAGTGCCGCAAACATAACATGGGGTTTTCAGTCTGTCCCGCATAAAAATCTGCATTGCTGGCCAGTTTGATTAGGCCGCGTCCACATCGCAAGCCCCCGGTGACAACTCCCTTGGATGAATGGAAAACAATCTTAAAAGCCATGTTTTTGCCTTTTCTACGGCCGAAATGAGCAGTGATGTTACCATTGTCATTTCTGGGCACAACCTATCGTCTTTGGCTTTTAAAAAAAATTAAGTTAGACAGATTAGTTTTTAGTAAAAATGGCGTGAATGAAGGAAACTGAGAGTGATGAATACTGACCATCTGATAACGGTCTAGCGTAAAAACTGCAGGGTAGGTCAATATTCCCTGCAAGCAATGGACGGGGCTATCCCACTACTGTGCCACTGATCAAAGTGCTGGCTTAACGGAGCGTATGCTTGCCAAGGCTGGCTGCGTGACGTAATGCTCTCTGCTAACTTTTTCCTTCCTCCATGAAGGCAAAGCGCTTGCAGACGCGTCCGGTGCCACGCCACACAGCAGCTCGGCGAGCGTATTTCCCAGAATTGAAGTGTGTGGTGTCCTGTATCTGACTTTTGAACCTCGCTACTGGAAATGACAAACTTCAGCGTACTAGAAGTTACAGTTTGAGTGATATTGTCAACAAACGTTAGGAAGAACTCGGAATCAATATCTTTTGTAACTTGTTTTGGAAGTAGCTAGCGTATGTAATGCGGCCTTGACTGCTTGCCCGGATGATCTCGTTTTGTTCCCTTAACTTGCCCGGATGTTCTCGTTTGAGTGGCCGGATAAAGGCTACGGTTTTTGACTCGGGGTCACTTGAAGGTCGCCGACAATGGGAGCTAAAAGCATTTCGTGCTTAAAAACACACTTTCTTGTTTGTCTCCCACAAATAAGTGTCGACGACTTGCCCGTTGAGAGTCCAACTACAAGTAACACGTATTGCCGATGGCGGCACGCTTCTACGGCATGAATATAACGCCCTCAGCCCCATCGCTCCCCGACGCGACAGTGACGCGCTTTTCTCCATTTGTTACCTCTTTGAAGACATCTCGTATAATGTGAATACACGTTCACGATGGCAACAGCGATCACCATAAATAACTGTGAGCAACGGTGACGTTCGCATCCTTGGATAGTAACACGTTCCTTGAACTAGCCAATGAGCTTCGGCCTTTTCGCATCAACTACACCGTACTGCACCCCTCAAATACTACAAATTTTTGCACGCATTCGTTCAGGAAACAGTAGTTCTACCTTTTCTGCCTGTTGGCATATTTTTTGCCAAGTATGAAGCGTCTTCCTCTCAGGTCCTCCGCAAGGCCGCACTACTTTCTGTCGCGCATTAGGAGAGCACCGTCTCCTCAAGCTCACCGCTTCCCAAATGCTGCGCTCAAGTAAACGCCCGAGTTTCGGCCATAATTCCCGTCCACGAACAGGCTCGTTAGAGAGAGACGCACACAGCGCTTACACGGCCACTTCGGGTCGTTATCTATGTTCACGCCCCTGCGTGGGACGAAGGGACTGTTGCGTAAGGCGTTGTTCATGTTAAATTCAGCAGAAACTCCGCATTTGTGCCAAAGAGCCGCTGGGAACACCCGTCACGCCTCGCATACACTCGCCGCATAGCCGTAGCCTTTCAAGGCTAATCAAAAATTTAGTTCGCCCTGTCGCGGTGGTGACTTGTGAGAAAACGCAAAGTAAAAAAAAGCAGAAAAAAGAAAAACGTGGTGATTGCGCAATGGTCGTTCCTGACCTTCCAGTAGATTTTCCAGACTCGTATTCGCGAACAAGACATGTGAGGTCTCTGTGGGGCGTTCTGTCGCATCTGAGTAAGACCTCAATTCGTATAAGCAACTAGGGCCCGATAAGTCACTACTCGGGATGAAGCGAGGCAGCCCATTCTGTTGTGAACAAGCGAGCTTTTCAAGTCGACCAAGAACAGCAATCGCCTTGCGGACCTTGTGTTGGACTCGCCTTGTGCACCAAGACCAGTTTTCTATATCAAGTAAATTTTTCGTCTTTAATTTTTCAGCAGGAAGTTTCTTTCGGGCTTTAATGTATGAAGCGGTGTTTTAGGGTGGACGGGGACTCATATGTGGTTAAAAAATTCAGGATAGGGGACAGCGGTAGAGTCTGCTCCGTTTTCTTCAAAACCTGTCGCCGTCTCAGTGATGGTAGCAGACGTTCATGTGACAGAGCCTCAAGGTGGGGCCTGCATATTGCAAGTCGTCTCCTTCCCGTTGACTGCATAAATAAAGCAGAAGGCGAAATACGTGCTTGGTTCAAATAATTCACTACGCTAAGCCTGTGCAGTAACGTGGAACGCGTTCGCGACATGCTGTCGGCATTTCGTAGGCGCGTCTGCTTCACGCCGCCTGAAGTCAACACCGCAGTCACGAGGTGCGGACTTCAGGTAGCGCCACGATCAGTGAGCAAGTACAATTTAATGTAGCATAAGTGAACAGCTTGCTTTCGACTAAGGACCCTACATATTCGTTCTAACTGTTGAACGCCTCGACAATCGACATGAACAGCGTTAGGTTGCCCTTTACAGCAAGAGCGTAAAATTATCGTTCCCGAGGTCCGCAACGCTCAGAAACTTCGACGTGCATTTACGCACTATATCCGGCAATTTCGGCACACGTGCGTCCGAGTGCAGCGTTTCCGTCACTCTTGACACGCCGCGCCAGATAACGACGGGTGCAAGGAGCGAACGATCGTGTACACAACTTCCAACTCCATCGAGTTTTCTCACTGCTAATGTGTAAGAGCCTATACGTGCGAAAATCTTCACAGCGGACCGTTAATGAGACAAGCATCGTTCGCTTGTTGCAGAATGATAGGCACCCGATCGATGTCAAGACGTCAGAATCGGATAACTTTTCAATTTTCTTTCGATTTCTTTTTCTTCCGTTTGCTTCAACGGTCGAAGATCGGCCTGCAGGAAAACCTAAACGTGCGTGAAAATTCGGGTTAAAGCTATTGACTCACTCGTGGTGTGCGACAGAGCAGTTGAATGCACCCGATACGCGCTCCAGGTTTTAACTCGGCGAAAACTTAGGCAGCAAGACTTCCTGCGCACTCTCTGGAGGGTATACGCATTATAAGGAGCCAGCGTGACGGATGAATGGTCAGCGCACGTTTTCTTGGGAAGGAAATATCTTAGGAAAACGCGTGGATGGATCAAGATGTTTTACTTAATGAAAGAGAGAGAGACGTTTGGTTGGTGAAACGGCTAGCAAAGCCTAATCATTGTCAGCCCGAGGTGGGCGGTTTCCCTAGTCCAGGAAGCCACGGGCGATTGCTGCCGCTTTATTCCGGTCCACCAGGCTTCGCTAGTCTTCAAGGACCAACGCGACGAGCAGTGCTCCCCACGTTTCAGTGAGAAGGACGAAAAAACAAAAAAATAAAGGAAACTCACCGCCATTGCTGTCAGAACAATGGTTTCTTGAAGGACCGAAAGCAAAATGAATGAGTTAATGCCAAGTCGATAAAGTAAAGAAGACAGAAAAGCGCATGCATATATAAAGTAATTTACAGAGGTGTTAACCACGTGTGAGATAACAGACTTTTCGATATTTATTTCCAAATACGCGGAAAAAGCACTGCTGGCTGATATTCGTGGCCGTTGCCACGGCCAACACGCCGCGATACCTCTTTTCCAAGGCACTCTGCGGTCCGATGAGAACTTAGCTCCAGTAAACAGTGTTACTTCCATATTTCTCTCTCTCTCTCTGTCTCTCTCTCTCTCTCTCTCTCTCTCTCTCTCTCTCTCTCTCTCTCTCTCTCTCTATCAAGCGAGTGAGCAACACAAGGAGACGCTGATAAAGGGGTCCGTACTTTTTACGTACGCCTATGACCAAAGCAGTAAATATGTCATCCGCGGTGGCAGTGACGTTGCTTTTGTTGTTTTCATTTTTCGCTGGTTGAGCACTATTCGTGCACTTCATTATGAATTCAAATGTGGTCTCTATGCGTAAGCCAAAAAGCGTTCAAGTGCCTAAACAGTTATTGCGCACCTCAAGTCCATTAGAGAATATTTAGAATGAGCCCTTGTGCCGCAATAAACTCGATTAGATGCGACAGGGATAACGGCGTCATAGTTCGCTAACACTGTAAGGATTTAGTGGTGTGATAAGGCTAAGAAAATGTGCCGGCGTAGAATCAGCTAATGCATAAGACAGGGGTAATTGGACATGTCGCTGGGAGAGTCCTTCGTTCCCCAGTGCACGTAAGTTACGACGTCTTTTTACTTTCTGATTTTCTGGATTAAGCGAGAGTGAAAGATTGCCTGACGCGTGGCGCACCCGCAAATAACAAAACGCAGCCGCACATGGATCCATTTGCGCACAAACGGGAAAAAGGTCTCGTACATTTGCGCTATACGTCACTGCCGGTCAACTTTTCCGGTGGAATGCTCTACGAAGACGGCCCTTTGCGATCGAGAAGCACGGAATGTTGACACCACTGGTTCGTCGGAGGCACCTGAGTCCACCGTCAGTGCCTGTGTGAAATTACCATCCAAACGTGACAAGCCGCGACAAGTCTATTCGTTTCGTGACAGATGGTGTAGACAGGAAAAGAAAGTGTCCTTCTATATATCTCGCTCTTTCGTTGATGCTTGTGTAGAGGAGACGCAGCATGTAGAGACGCAGCGCCGCACAAAGGCTCCAAGGTGGCATTCGGGATTAAAGCTGTATTTAATACCGCATAAATTTACCTTTAAGGCGCTTGCAATAAAGCAAAAAGAAGTAGGAACCCAAAAAAGCAGCCAACCTAATAAAAATCCAGGCACTTTTTTATTCAGAAAAGTTTTTCCGCGTTAGAGGCCGTGGTTATTTTTGCATTATATGCTGGCTTATACAGCTGGACGCCCTTGTGCTCTTCCAGGCGTCCTGCCGTGCAGTGCTTCTATAAAAGACATAAATTGTGCTTTATTTTGCTTTCAAGATGCCTCCCCCCTCTCTCTCTCTCTCTCTCTCTCGTTGTCTCTTGTTCTTAAGCTCACTTTGCGTTTCCATTGCCCTAATCATCCTAACTTTTTAGAAATTCAGTGGGGAATAATATGAAAGCACAGACTTCGGTCTGGCTTAATACACAGAATTGCTAAACAAGAATTAAATCTTCTTCACCTTTGTATCACGCAGCTATTACGTCGACGAATGGACATGACTGCATTCGTCAATACACGAAAAGCGCGACATCATACTCGTATGCATAGGGTGAGGGCCTTATAGTGTTATTCACAAAGACAAAGACCACCGAGCAAACACAACGCTTACGGAGTAGGCCATTATCTATGCTTTATTGTCTTAAGCAGCCTCCTATTAACAATAAATTCAACTGTTCGCGCAATGAACATTTTTCGCAAGATATATTGTGTGCCCAAATAGAAAGCGCTAAATTTCTGTCATTAGACCAATGCGCCCTACGCGTCAAACAAGTGTGTTGCTTTAACGGGAATGGAAGTTTATGAGAGGTTCACAGTAGTCATATAAAACCTAGGGCTATTTCGGATCACAAACAAAAGATCTGGCTATTGAAGCTAGCTCACTAGGAATATAGGACCGCATTCACAAAAAGTGCGTATGCTTAAATTGTTCCTAAGGAGATGTCAGATAATCGTGATGTCGGACATATCGTTAACGAAGGCGGTTGGCAAATCACAAGCAGCACTTACGAACGAGAAGCTTTGCGAATCGTATCTCTGGTGCGTACGACCTGCTGTTTTTTACTAGCCTTTTTTTTTTCTAATCGCACGTGCCCCATTACAGTAGTGCATCTTTTTAGATAGGGTTATTGATGCCCTCTTCAAATCATAATTATGCCTTACGAAGCTGACTCTAGCTCGACATAATGGCTATGACTTACCATGACATTCGAGCGCTAAAACAGGGTACCCGCTCCGGACGCGAGCTCAAGGTATAAGTGAAGGCGCCCGGTTTCGTCATGAGGAGCTCGCAGAAGCCATAAATGTAAGAGTATTTCAACGTTAAGAGACTACAGTTCTAACACTCTTCTCTCCCAATGAAGGTTCCGACCTCTTCGCCGTCCTTCATTTCCTCACCATACTTCGTCTCTTGAGGTGCGCGTTGCCCCCTCGTCGCCTGTAAAGGCTCTTTTAAAGCATCGTGTGATTGGTCTTTCCGTATCCCATCCTGATGCTTGATTAAAAACAGACGAAAGAAAGAATAAGTGGTGAAAAAGAATTCAAGAGGTGTAAAGACAAAAAAGAAAGCGAGAACGTGTGGCCAATGCGTTTATAATGCATGTCCGCAATGTTAGCATTATACTCGATGGTCGGAATTTAATCAACCTCCCACCACCACTACCAGCAGCAGCAGCAGCGGCTCGGCAGCAGCAACAGCTAGAAGTGCTTCCTCGTCTCGGGTAATTCGCTTAGGCGACGCCGGGGCGCTCGCTTCTCATTCCATTACTTCATTTCTTTATTCCATTTACCTCCGGTCGTGCGCCGCCCCGCCCGCCCTTTGACGCGTCCTGCCTGCTCCTGCTTCCGGCTTCTGGCGCGAGGTGTCACACACTGGGTGTCATCAAGTGCTCGAAAAAACAGAAGGTGCGGGGGGGGCGGGGGGTGACGCTGCTGCCACCGCTCGCTCAACTGCGCACACATGTACACACAAGCACTGACGCGTGTGCAAAGGTACGTGAGCTCAATTAATACAACACACGGGACAGGCACAGTCACGGCTTCTACGGCGTCACTCGCTCCCTCGCTCGACCACTCGGTCGCTCACCCAGTCACACGCACGAGGAAGTGAAGACGCGTGCGAAAGCAATGCACGGGAGGACGCGACCCCAATTAGTTTGATAAACTTCTATAACGTACCGCGCAGAAGAAGCACACACACACACACGCACGAACGAAATAAAAAATTCAAGGAAAAGCGCCATCTATCGGTTTAACAGGGGCGTGTGGCCTCCACAGTGGTGCAAGAATGACGGCTAGCTTTTAATCTCACCTGTGGCGCCGTAGCGGTCATCCAAGGGTCGACGATGCCGTTTTATTATTTCCTTTCTTTTTGTCTCCCCTTTTTTATTATTATTACTCGCTAGTCCGCGTAACGCCGGCAGCAAAAATGAATAATTGATGAAGGTAGCGCCAGAAGGACGCAGCACATAGCGTTGACTCGTTGCCGCCCATGCCGGCGCCGATGTTCCTTTGCTTTCGCCACTCTCGTTGGTACTTTCTTTCTCTCCCTCTCTCTCTCTTCTCTACCTCCATGTTACTCTTATTCCGTGCTAACCTACTCCGCCCTTCGCGAAGCATCGAGCGTTTTTGCGAAGTTCTCGAAGCACCACTTCGGCGCGGCGCCTTGCGCAAGAGCAGCGGGCCCGCTTTTTCTCTTGAACATATATGTATGTGCATACACCACACGTGACGACGAGATGCGATTACGTGAGCAGTCACGACTCCTCCTAGGCAATTTGTGCAGCTTGGGCTAAGTGCACTCTAGAAATTGAAGCTGCACGTGCGACTTCGCTCGGTAAAGTAATAAGACGTTAAGTTTATCGGGCTTTCCTTTTTTTTTTCCAAGCTGCATTAAAAGCGAGAGACAGAGAGAGCTTGTGTACCAGTGCGTGGGTCCTGCAGCTGTAGTTTGCAGTTTTCCGTCTCCACGAAAGCGCATTAAAGTTAGATTTTATTTATATTCTTTTTTTAAATTTTATTGCATTACATTACAGTTAACGTTGTAGAGATTGTTATGTATTGCACAATTGATAGCTGATGGTATTTAGCAATGGAGATCGGGCTATTTACATCACCACCTACTGTTGTCCCAGTATAACCAATCGTCCCTTCCAAGAATCTCTTTATTTTATTTTTTTCCTAACAGAGCACGATGACCTGCCAATGCCGGTAGGAGTTATTTCTCGAGATCAATGTTCCGTCCAAGCCCCACCGTATATAGTACACTGGAAATACGTAATAACTTGCTGCGTCCCAGGTAACACCAGGAATGAAAGAGACGTCCTGTGGTACAGTGCTCCAGGTTGATCTCGATCCCCTGTGTTTCCTTAACGCGCGCCTAAGCAATACACACGAGCGTTCTCGCATTGTGTCCTCGCCATCGGTATGCGGCAGGCACCACTGGGAATCAAACCGGCAACCTTGTTATAGGCAAGAGAATGACACAACCACTAAGCCAGTGCGGAGATTAGAAGGAAATAAATATTGACAAAAAAACTCGTTCCTCTCTGTAAGCCCAACATTGGGATGGTAGCGAAATGTACTGGCGGAGAACGGTTGGCATTTCTTATAGCACACCGTCAAGAAGGACGACCAGCAGCAAAGTAGCCGAAAATGTAGTCGAAGGTAACTGAAATGCGCATTACCTTCAGTCTCTACTCCAGACT